>NW_026927900.1:0-31438 GCF_032062105.1 Saccostrea cuccullata
ATTCTTTTGAAGGATTTCATCGTACATTGATTCAATGAGTCACAATAGAGTTTGATTTAATTTCGAATCTGCACAAATAGAACAGGCATAAATCTGGATCTCCCTTCACAGTAACATGACTTTCAGAATTGTGTAAATGATTTTTTTAATGGAGTCATTATTGAATAAAGGGTGTACATTTCTATTTCAAATAAAACATTCTTACATGTATGGAGGCATAATTGATTTCAGACATACAGGTTAGAATGACAGAGTTTTTGCTACTAATAAGATTTTAACTCTCGAAATTTTAAGACGTACAAGACATATTAGGAGATAATTCTTGCAATTTCAATAAAATAATTTAACGTTACATGCGGGATATAATTAATTTAAAGCATTGATTGTGTTCTTTAAGAATATCTAATACTATTCAAAGCTAATTCACTCTGAATTAGCTGCTTTTATCGAAGGAAGTGCATAAATGCTTGGGTAGACTTTACTTTACCGATCCCCAGATCCGCAAGATCCTCGCGCTCATTGGACTATGACGTAACATTTACGTCACTCAACTGAAGTGGATTAAATTTGCACACTATTCGACTATAATTAGGGTTAGTCTTGCACCCACCTGAGAGATTAGGGTTAGTACTTGCACTAGTATTCGACTGATTAGGGTTAGTCTCGCATCCATTCAAGAGATAAGAGTTAGTCCTCGCACATTATTCGACTGATTAGGGTTAGTTTAGTATCTGCCTGGGAGATTTCGTCTGAACGTCTTAGTCCTTGCAAACCATCGATGAATTAGGGTTAGTAACTCGTTCTTTAACATAAGTTAAGAAATTCAGTTGTTTCTGTAATTTTTCCAAGATCATATAATTCAACTTTAAAGACATTTCGTTCGTTTGTTTACATGGAAGAATGGCTAAGTCCGAAAGGAATAACACCAAGCATGCGCTGCACGCGCTTCGTTCAGAATAATTCTTTGACGATTTTTTCCACGAATAAACAATAATAATTAATTTCTTTCAGAGATCGGGGTTAAAAACTACGTTTAAAAACGAAGTTTTAAACTAATCTTTTAACTGTAGAATTCGATTTTGGGGTCAAAAGGCAAAAAAACCTCGTATTTAAATTTTTTTCGATCGCTCACGCGATCTCATATATAGTGAAGTCGCCTTCGGCGACACTACATTTTAGCGCGTTTTTCTGGGGACCGGTAAAGTAAAGTCGTTCCCCCCTTTTAATAAAAACACATGAGGGCGCTTTGGTTGCAACTTCCTTTTTCAATATTCCAGCATCATCTTGGGTCGGTAAAAATTTTCCAGCTTGTTATTGTGTATTATAAATTTAAAACACCCACCCATCTCACCCATTTAGAATAGATACTGCTTTTCTGGGTTTTTTAAGGCTTTCAGATGAAGACTTTTAGTGAATATCAAGCTCAACATAACAGGACGTACGAGATGAAACCAGGACCTTAGGGAACAGCCACGGGAATCGAACCACAAGTATCTCTATGGACTCACAGCATTCTGGACTTTCAAGACATTTAATGTGAAAGTGATGTGAGGAACAGCCATTTATATGGAAGTGATTCATTCCAAGAGCAAGTCATGCACCATTTCCAGGAGTCAATAACTTTCCTCTAACCACAAACATTAAACAATAATGTGGATTTATAGAATCTGGTACGGCTGTCCCTTTTTTTCAGCTGAGATGTGCGTAAACGAGCGGCACTAAGTAACTATCCTTATATGCAGTCATGTAACTCATGAAAGTTGAAAAGTAAACTTTGGATTTAGATATACATAAATAAGTGCTTGACCTCTGCACCTCCCAGGGTCAAGGCTTTTACCACTTTCTGATATGGTGTTTGGGAAATTTGACCTTTGAACCTGAGTTTGAATATTTATTATGTAATATTTACTTTGTTGTGTTGCCAGAGACACCAATAGCTTTTCATAATTTGTGTCTCTGGATAAACAGCCGTGCCCAATATTCGCCACAATAAAATTTATTAAATATATACCTGATGTTTTTATATGCACTTATCTGAGATAATATCCTCTATCACTTGCACAATTACAATAATAAATCTTCCCCTCCATAAAAGGAAATAACGGGATTCTTTAAATTTCTTTAATCTATATTTAGTTGGTTAATTCGATATTTATGATATAGACAATGGCAATGGCAATTTTTTTATATCTAAAATGTTGATCCTATTATATGCTTCTCCCTGTTACATTCGAGATAAAAGATACCACAGAGTCTGACACATCTATTTCATATTTGGATGTTTTACTTGAAAAAGTTCATGATAATATAATGCTAACTACAAAGCTCTCTGATAAACATGATTATTCCCCTTACTTATACAGCATTATATGTACCTTCGTCACCTGTATACGGAGTTTATATATCTCAGTTGAATCGATATGCATGAGCATGCTATAGACGTATGAACAAGTTGTTGACAAAAAAAATATATGAATTGTTAAGGCTTTGAGAGATAGGTAAACGGTGAAATTTGATGTATTGCTTCTTAAATCTTATTTAATAAAATACGAATCCAGAAATGGTCCAAATAGTATTTTTAAATATCGGTGCGTTGTGAAAATTCATTTTTTATATAATCACAGACTGTACATACTGTACATTTTTCTTGCTTTATTTATTGTTTTTAACTTTTTATTTATTTTATAGTCATAACATAACATTTATAACATTATTAATAATTATACATGTACCTTTAGTGACAAATCCCAATGATTCTTCATACTAATGCAAGTAACCAGCATTCTTGTTTAAAGTCATCATTTTTTAAGTTCTTTGGTCGATACAATGACCTTATCAGCAAATACAATCATCATTGAGTGAAATATTGACTGACTATTTTTCATACTAATTGTTAGTTCATGAAGGGTATGGAGATAACGAACAGTATTCAATCTCAAAGTCTATGAAACAATACAAAGTAGGAGCACTGCAAACACGGACCTCCGAAACATCAGAGGTGGGATCAGGTGCCATGGAGGAATGAGCATCCCCTGCTGACCGGTCACACCCGCCGGGCGGCCCTTGTCATGATTGGGAAATAACGGAAAAATCCATAGTCAATTCAGTGCATAAATAATGGACTAACAATTAGTATGAAAAACGACAGTAAGCATTTGTCTCAATGATAAATTGTATTTGCTGACGAGGTCATTGTATCGACTATAGAACTTACGAAATGATGACTTTAAACGAGACTGTTGATATTTTTGTTTCATCAACCTGCTTGTCGATAATTTACGTCGTTTTGTTCATACGTAGAGCATGTGCTTGGGTATCGAATCAACTGAGATTTATACACTCCGTATGCAGGTGATAAAGGCATATTGCTGCATAAGTAAGGGGAGTTGACGATAGAAAAGTTAAAGTCATTACGTTTATCATATTGCTTGGTTGTTAGATTACCATTAATGTCTTTTCCAAGTAAAATATTCAGGTATGAAACAGATGTGTCAGACTTATCTTTTATCTTAAGCTCACCAGGATATATCGACGTAATAATGGAAATGACCATTGTTAATTGACAATGCGTCGTCGATATATCTAAAGGTCGAGTTGAAGGCCACAGCAAGTGTTTTCTTCTTTTCACACATAAGACTTTGCACAAATTCTGCTTCATATGAATATAAAAATAGGTCCGCTAATAACGGAGCGCAATTGGTACCCATATAAAAAAGAAACAACTCTAAAAATGCAGGAAGTGTATGTGTTTCCTCCCCTTAGTTAAGTTACTAGTATTCCTCATGTTTTGCAAACAATATTATGATGTGGGAATTTCTCTCACAAATATATAGATGCATTGTATCTAATGAACACATCAACTGAAAGTCAATGTTTATACAAATTAAAGTAAGTATCAAAGCTGAAAAAATAATTTAAACGTTCCGCCCCATTTAGGAAATCTTTTACAGTAAAACTTTCAGTTCGCATTTTCTTTCATTAAAAACAAAAAATAGATATATACTATCACTTGAAGATGATTCAGGGACATTTAAATAAAGGTAATGCAAGATACCTGCACATACACAGGTCGCCATTCCATGCCGATACCCGTGACATTAAAGCAGTAAGGTGTGACGAATGTGAAGAGTATACCTTGGTGCTGATGTATCGTAGATAATAATATCGAAAATATCGTATGCCTATTTACGAGTCATGTTCAGCTTTAATGTGTATAAATAAAATTTGCAAAATAAATAAAATTGCAGAATACTGTTTTCGTCCCAAGTCTGAAAGACGCTGTGAGAAATACTTACGTAGAGGGGGAAAAGGACGAATTTTCTTGTATACTCACAGTAGAAATAAACACGGAGAAACTCGTGCTTAAGTGAGCATCCAGTGAGATTACAGCTAAAGAGCTGATAAAAACATATTTTTAAAAAATGTAAGGCAGCGAGATATTCAAATAATGAGTGCATTTTTCGCTATGTTTAATGTTGTAAAATATAAACATCAGGAATGCTTATAATTATTCTAAAAAGACCATTCAAACACCAGTGGGATCAGATGCCATTGAGGAATAAAGTAAGCCTTCCTTTGTCGAAAGGTCTCACCCGTTGTGTGCTCTTTGTCATGAAAGAGAAAAAAGAAACATTCCTGGAAATTCACTGTGTAAATATGACTTGAATTTCTCAGTACATTGAAAAATATCAATCAGCATTTGACTTAATAAATGATTGCATTTTCTTAAAATCTCTTTGCTCATTCTATCGACCCTAAAACATCTGCAATGATGACTTAAAACGAGATTATGGATATTCTAGATTCATAACGATGTTTGTCAATAGTTTGCCTCCTTTTTGAAATTGATTGTACGTAGTGTATATTCTAAGTTATCTAATAACATGAATAAATTGGGAGATATAATCCTAATATATAAGTAATCAGGGTATATAGCTACATAAGTAAAGGAAGTTGGTAGAAAAGTTTAATTCGTTATATTTATCATACAGTTTTGTTGTTGGGTTATAAATGTCATCTTTTTCTGGGAAAATATCGAATTATTAAACAAATGTGTCTTACTCTATGATATCTTTAATTTCAAGCTTACCGGAATATATCGAGTTGACCTATTACTGGAAGTAACTATTTTTTAATAATAATCTTTGTCAATATGTCTGTGTGTTTCTTCTTCTCGTGAAAATTCTGCTTCATATAAATACAAAAATGAGTCTGTTAATAACGGAGCGCAAGTGGAACTCATGACAAATCTAAACATTGTTGAAAGACAGAATCATATTCCAGAAACTACATAGATATTGTCAAGCAGAAACCCAGACATCTTTTTAATATTAACTAAGAGTACTTGTGTACAAATAAGAATTTTTATTTTGTAAAATAATTCTGTAACTTAAAGGTACTTAGACACAGATTTGAAGTTAATATTTTCTGTATACTACACAGTAATATGACGAATTATATATTTTATTAGCATTTTACACAAAAATTAATTAAAAATCTTATTTCACTTAAAAGTTATTAAAACTTCAAGTTTTTTGGCGAGTTTGATTGACACATCCTTGCACTTTCACATATTTTAATTTTATTCTTAATCCTTCAGAAAAATGACAATCTTGTTGTGTTTTTAATGAGACATATCAAAACTTTAATCCAGAAAAATAATTTTATTCGGAGTAGAAATGTTAGAAAGCAAAACGCCTTCACAAGTATCGTCATTCCGAGCTACGTCGTGTGTGTAAATCGATCACACTCGTGTTATGTACACAGTTTTTGTAAACAAGGCAGGTGCTCTGTTTTTGTTGATGTTTTGATTTCACCGGGTGCGTTCAATTGTCAAAGTCTGCTCACCACAACCGCACGGACTGAGAATATAATGTGTGTTTGTTTTGCTTTTGAACATGTCTTTTCTGAATTTTCTGGATTATAGTATTAATATTTTTCATTCATACACAACAAGATTGCCGCTTTTCCTAAGTATTAAGAGTAAAATTAAAATTTGTAAAAGTGAAAGGATTTGTCAATCAAACCCGCCAAAAAATTTGAAGTTTTAATAACTTTTAAATGAAATAAGATTTTTAATCAATTTTTGTGTGAAATGCTATTAAAATATATAATTCTTTATATTATAGAGAAAAAATTAACTTCAAATCTGTGTCCAAGTACCTTTAACAATGAAAATTTAAGTACATTTTCCTGTTCTATTTTTAATCTTAATAAAATGCAGTTTTCAGTAATGTTAAAAGACTGGATTTTGTTATATAAGATAAAGAAAGCCGAACATTTTGAAGTTACTGATTTTGATAAATTTTTATGGTTTCGAATGTTCTTGAATTTCAGAAGATTCTTAATTCCTTTCCCTTTTGCATTGATTTTCTTAAAGCTTGAAGAATTGACCACAAATATTTTTATTAATTTAAATATTAAACACAGCTTTTAAAATAATAATATTGTCACATTACGTTGTTCAAAACATTTGGCTATAACAAATCATAAAAGTTTATAAAGCTTTTTTTATTCATTTTGTACTTTTAAAAATATTGAAATAATATTAATATATAAGTTTTAAAAAAAAACATTTTTAAGAAATGTTATGTTGTTTCCGTTTGTGCTTTAAGCACACGTTTTATACCACAGTATCATTTTCTTTGCTGACACTTGCATTATATCTGCTTTTCGTCTGCTTTTTTGAGCTCTTCTTAGATTCTCCCCTTTCTTCTATTTCAAAGGCTTCTGTGTGACTTAATTTTTCTGTATCTAGTGGAATAGTATCGCCTTCAACATTTCCTCTTTTATTCTTGAACACAGAAAACTTTCTGACAGAAACAATAATTATGAGCCCAATTAGTAAGGCAATAATAGAATTTCCATAAATGATTATAAACCCGGAAGCCGTTCCTTCACTGTCATGTGAATGAGTTGTTGTTGTTTGGTTGGTGACTGGTCCTAAAAAGTTCATTGAAGTAGATTGACTGAAATTATTCCGAGTAACATACTTAGTATCCATAAAAGGCCGTAGTGTGAGTAGTTGTTTGGTTATCTAATTGTCCTTGAGAGTACATTAAAGAGGACTGAATGAATTTATTCCTGAAAACATGTACATTGTAGTATCATCTAAAATATAAGAAGAGACTGCTAGTTTTTTTTTTTATTCAAGCTAACAAGAAATGTTATCAAAAGTAAATATATCAATAGTAAATATGCTGCAGGTGATACATTTTAACTTAACGTAGTACATTCTACATTAATTGAGAATTTAAGTTCAATCTATGTATTCTCCCTTGTAAACTTTTTATGTGCATTTCTCGATCTAAATCATTAGTGATACGTATGTCAAAGGTTTTAGCTGATTCTGTTAATTTCTTTAAAATTCGAGTCCTTGAATTTCAAGATCAAATGAATAATATTCTAATTGCAATATCTCATTTATTTTTAACAATCAGACTAAACATTTTATAACTATTAATTAAGTTTTAATTTTTTGTTTACATTTACAGTATTATTGTTATTTGTGTAGCACATCCAAATAAGTGTTTTTTTCTTCCAGATGCTAGAAATTTATACTCATTTAATTTAATAGAATATGTGATATCTTTCTTTTATTCATTGCAGTTTTCTTTAAAACGATTAGACCTGTTTGAGATACTTCTATCCTGGTCACAGTCTGTACAATGTATCATAGGTTCCACAATCTAGATATAAATTTAAGAATTAATTGGACTTGTAGAACAGGGTCTCGTTATTTTCCGTTTATTCCTATGGAGGACGAAATTTCATTTCCGATTTCCTGAAAATGAGTGTATGCGCTGACTTTCGTTCTTTTTCTATTTTGGAACCGATCTGTAGATTCTTGGATCCAAAAGGTTGTGTCATACTTAGTATTTCCTTTCCTTTGTATTGATGTTTTAGCGATTGCTAAACACATCTTTCTGATTTTTAAAATATATGGAGATAACGAACAGTATTCAAGCTCAAAAGTCCAAATACAAAACAAATACAAAATTGGAGCAGAGCAGAGACGAGCCTCCAAAAGATCTGAGGTGGGTTCAGGTACAGTGGATGGGGCGCCGTTTTAGTATTTACTGCCATTAAAGAATTTTACCAATTCGAATAGGTGATATAACCTAGTCAGCTTCTGAATTGATGATATCATATGGTTGATTTGAATTTGTGATATCATCTATTCGAATACCGTAGTAGGTGATATCAATTATTCGAATAAGTGACATCACCTATCTGAAAAGTTGATATCGTACATGTATGATTGATTTGAATATATGATATCACTAATTCAAATTATTTATAAATAACAACTGCTCCCAGGCTTATAGGATCTGTAAGTCTCGATTTATCATTACTTCATTTTCGTTTCACAACTTCCAGATTAGATGAGCATTCTTGTGGAAGCGATATATTAAAGCTTCACAGTTGGTCTTAAGGTATCCAGTCCAAAAAAGGACATAACTTTCTAACCTTAAATGGTCATCCTGTATTAATTACTTTGAAACAAATTCAAAGCATGAAACAAATTCAAAGCAGTTTAGAGTAGAAAAGGATTTACTAGAAGAAAATTTTCAAAAATATCATTACCCGAGCATTAATTCATAAATTAATGTCTATGAGAACAAGCATTTTTTTTAAATAAAAATTTGAATACTAAGAATATCAAAAAATGTATATCTGTTATGCATTCAGTTTCATTGAATCTGAGGCTGTTATGGATCGGATACCTTAAGCACCACAGGAGACTTTTAGAACTTGTAGTCTGTCTATCAATAAATATAGCAAAACTGATACTGCTACTGCAAACAAGATTTATAAAATTTATATAAATTTACAGGGTAACATGAGGTATTTAAAATGTCTAGAAGTAAAACCCAAATTTGCTTAGGGCCAATGGAAATAATTATTAAAAGTCATAAGGAAGGAAACGTTCATTGTTTAATGTTGTACGAAATGCAAATCGTGATATCGCCTATTCGAATTGGTGATACAGCCCATTTAAAATTAATATCACCGATTCGAATAAATGATGAATATATATCATTTCTTGGAGTAGGTTAAAGCTGAACACGACTCGTGAATAGGTATACGCCATTTTCGATATCAATACCCACGATACATCAACACTAGGGTATACTCGTCGCATTCGTTACACCTGACTGCTTTATTGTCGCGGGTATCGGCGTGGAATGGCGACCCGTGTTCGTGCTGGTTACCTTTTATTACCATTGTTTATATTTTATTGCATTTACATCTATCTCTGATGTTTCTATACAGCACTAACCTGTTAAATTATAAGTGTAAATTTATTTCTTGCATTAGACGAGGTATTATGTTATTATTCTCGCTACCGAGTCCTGTACAGCATACGTCCATATACACCGGTGTCGACTGATTACACTGAACAGTGACCAAAGTCCTGCCCTTTATATATGGGTCTGCAGAGTAGCGAGAATCGGGAACAAAAATGGTGGACACATTCCTTTTACGAATCTTGTTCAGCTTTAAATCACTAAAATACCAAAATGGTGTCTCACGTATCATCCAAGTTTATTTCCCCATACACTCCTTCTAGCCACGTTTATATCTATTTGTTTGTTGCCTTATTATAATATTCGGTTGTCGGGACGCTTTTTTTAATGTCGTGATGGATAAGGAACTTTTGTTGATGCTGACGATAAACTGTCAGATAATTTTGATTATACAACTTGAGTCAAATTATTGATAATGTATGGGTTGTTTCAATTCTCTGCGTTGTTTTAAATGTATGAGTAAATGTTATGGGTACATAAAATTGCGGGAAATATCAGTAATGGTTTGGGGTTTTTTTTAAATCTCCTGGTAGGTATCGTAAAGTAAGAATAAAACACATTTATGTACATAATGAAACTTTAAAAATCTGCATTTAAATATTTCAGTTCATGCTGTTGAATAAAAAGGTGAAGATAACGAATAATATGATTTATCTCATATCCTATGAATACAACATGAAATTGATGTAAGAATAACTTTGTTGGAAATTCAGAATTTTTAAAATTATTTTTTTACAGGAGGTACAAATCGTGCAATAACTATGATATTAAACATCATATATCTGCTAGTTTAAGAATCTATTCTAATATAATACAAGTAACTGATTTGCCACCATTGTGATTCAAAGAGTAAAATAATTGTTAAAATTCAATACATTTGGCATTTATAAGACAGTTATGAATTACACTGTATAAATTAATAAAAACAAAAATTTAGACGCTTGCTTGGTGCTATTTATCACAGGTAGAGCGTTGTGTTAAGGAAACTCTACCCTAATTTAAATGTGCAAAGTAGAAAGATGCATTTTTCCATTCATTTAAAAAAGTTAATAAATTATTGCAGAGAATATATACTTTAGTTAGTTGTCACTTAGTTTTCAGGTATATACATGTATAAATAAAAATTACGCAAAAGCAGATATATTTTTTGGAGTTTCGTTTATATCTGCATATTATAATTTTCAACGGTTGTTTATTTGAAAATGTGTAGAATTTGTTGAATCAATGAAACAATCGTCAACTTCCCTTCATTATGCAGCAATAAACCTTCATCACCAGCATACGGAGTTTATGTATCTCAGTCGATTCGAAACGCCAGAACATGCTTTACGTGTGCACAATTTCTAAAATGAGGTAAATTATTGACAAACACGTTGACGAAATAAGAATATCAGCAGTCCCGTTTAAAGTCATCATTTCGTAAGCTCTTTGGTCGATACAATGACCTTGTCAGCAAATACAATTTATCATTGAGTCAAATGCTGACTGATGTTTTTCATACTAATTGTTGGTCCATTATTTATGCACTGAATTGAGGGCGGATTTTTCCGTTGTTTTCCAATTATGACAAGGAGCGCACGGCAGGTGTGACTGATCGACAGGTGATGCTCACTCCTCCATGGCACCTTATCCCACCTCTGATGTTTTGGAGGTCCGTGTTTCCTCTGCTCCTATTTTGTATTGGTTTACGAACATTTGATCTTGAATACTATTCTTTATTTCCTTATGTTTCATTAAATAAAAGGAATATAATATAGAAAACAAGCAAGCAAAGTAAGACTATTTGCCATTGCACCATTTGTTATAAGAATAGATATTAGTGTTTTATACAAAATACCATATGATTTTTTTAACTAAACCATATGTTTTATAACGTGCATTAAGCTCCCAGATAGCATGACTATGTTGGGCCAACATTTGTAAAGGTTGTATGGTTGGCGTTGGAGGAACAACGTTGGGCCAACGCTGGACCAATGTTACCAAGTCAACCTTCTCGACCATGACGAAATTCCTATGTTGGCCCAATGTTGGTCCAACGTAAGCAACTTCCATTCACTTTAGTTTCCAAGGAAGGAAGGATCCTGGTGTTGGCCCAACGTTGGACCAATGTTTTTAATACACTCTTAAAGAAAGTGTATTTACAAGTATGTTGGCCCAGCGTTGGCCCGATGTTTGTAATACTGCATTAAAGAATGTGTCTTATCAAGTTGGTAGTATTATGTTGGCCCAACTTTGGCCCATTGTTAGTAATACAACCTTAAAGAAAGTGTCCTATCAAATTTATAGTAGTATGTTGGCCCAACGTTGGCACAATTTTGTAATACATCCTTAAAGAAAGTGCCTTATCAAGTTGGAAGTGGAATGTTTCCCCAGCGTTGGCCCGATGTTTCTAATACACCCTTAAAGAAAATGTCGTATTAAGGTGGAAGTATTATTTTGGCCCAACGTTGGCCCATTGTTTGTAATACACCCTTAAAGAACGTGTCCTATCAAGTTGGTAGTAGTATGTTGGCCCAACGTTGGCACAATGTTTGTAATACACACAAGTGTTATTTTGTTTAGGTGTTTCAAAGATGGGATATTTATATTGGGCCAACGTTGGCCCAATTATTATACTGCCAACTAATTGATGGTGTCAATTTTATAATTAGCTGCTAAGCTTTACGTTGGGACAACATTGGCACATTCTGATATAATTATGAGGACTTTCTACGTTCATGCTTATCATTGGATGACTGCTTTTGTTTAGATATGATATTTTCAACATTTAAACTTTGCACTGAAGTGATCACAGCACCAAAGAGTGTTTTATTCTATTTTTTGAATTGTATTTATGCTTATTTACTTGTAATAACCCAGATAGCAGAACATCGTTGGCCAAATCTTACATTATGGTTCTATTATCTACGTTGGGTTACCTTGATTGGGCCAACAATGGCCCAACATGGAATGTTGATAGCTGGTTATGTATAATGGTGCGCTAATGTTGGGCTAACTGTTGGCATTATATCATAAAACTATTATCATGAGAGAAAATATTTGTTTGGGGATTGACATCGGCCCTACGTTGGCCCAATATACCATGAATTTGACTGAGCATCATGGGTAGACAACAACCGGGCTACTTGTAATATTCGCGCCATTTTTAATCTGACACGAGCGAGCGTAATGAGACTGATACCTTGCATATCTGCATTCACTTTGTAAGTATCTATAATATGTTTGCCTCGGCACAGCTGAATTAACATTTAGTTTTTAAACGATATCATGTACAAATCTGTGTAAATCAGATACGGGGAAGTGCAGAGGCCAGGTGCTGTTGGGTCAACACTGTACCCTAGATAGCATGCTAACATTGGGCCAACGTTGTGCCTATGTAATTGGTTACATCGGGCCAATGTTGGCAAATGACATTGACCCAATTTAAGTTTATTTATCGGCCCAATGTTGGCCCGATATGTTGAGCCAACTTTGGCCCAATGTAGAGTGTTATTTCTACAGATACTGGGCCATCGTTGCGCTTCTTTGGCCCAATGAATGCGACATTGTTGGCGAAACGTCAACAAGAACATTGGGCCGATGTTGGCAAATGACGTTGGCCCAGTGTCATTTTGCTCCTTGGCCCAATGTTGGCCCGATATTTTGGACCAACATTGGGGCAATGTGTATAAACATTTAATTGTTACAAATCTGTATATTAACAAATCTGATCGTCTCTACAATCAGAAATAAATCTACAACCAATCCTACTTGAAAAAATAAGCTAGCTAAAATCAATTTTAAAATTCTTATAATTTATCAAAACAAAATAAATTATCAGTGATTAATTTTTTTGTTTCTATACAAGAAAAATAAATGAAAGTATAAAATAACAAATGTGTTTTGATACAGTTAAAACAAAAAATAATTCGCCCATTATTTAGATTGAAATTTGTGTCTAGTAGAATACATTTCCGAAGTCTACCACTTAACTTACTTATATACACTTAACGTCGAGTACATGATCAAACATTGAAAATGTTGAACTTGTTGAAGTTAAAACAAAATTTATTCAGTACTAAACATAAATTAGGTTCTTTCGTTTAAAATTTGTTCAGTGTAACGACAAATTTTCAATACATGTATTTTATATGGGGCAACATTGAATCAAAATCGTTGTGATGATGATGATCAAGCGTAGGAATGTTATGCATAAATGCCTTTATCACGCAAGCTAATCACTTAATCACACCATGAAACAAAAAAAAACGGTTATTCCTTAATTGACAGCTTAATCATATAGTGATATACTTGTGAATTTAATCGTATGTTAACTCTTTACTGAGAAAAGTAACAAATGTATTAAGTACCAAATACTACAATTTTAGTGCTACTGGAGATTCTAAAAAGACATTGAAAACACAATCAAAGAATAGCTAAGGTATGCCAAGGACAGGGATGGGGGAGGAAGAAACGGACAGAGAAGAAAAGAAGGGGGAGGAGGAGACTCTGGAGAGAGTAGAAGAGACTTAGGAGAGGGATCAGATGGAAAGTGGGTGTGCCTAACTTTTTTTTCTGTAATATAGTGTGTAACTACATACCTGTAGTTCTACCCTTTTCTGTGTCTGTTTGTCGGTTACAAACACGATGCCAGAAACATTTTTTTTGTGTAAGTAAACGAAATGACGGTATTCATTTTAGTATTATTTTAAGAACAGGAGGGCTTTGTTTATTTGTTAGACGTGCTTATTGATACCTGTAATTTACTGAACTTGTGCATAAATTTACATCAGAGAGGGAGTATACAGTCATGTAACCCTACATGTATCGCTTGAAGTGAGCATCAACTTTTAGTTCTTTATTAATGTTTTTTTCATGCACTGTACAATAAAATTATAGTATGTTATAATTTAATTTTATATTTTGATTTCTTTTTCCTCAGTTTTTTAATCAATGTAGAGCTACTTACAATGCAATACTTGTTGATGGGAATTCTATGAGATATTGAGAATATGTATTAATCTAGCATATATAGATAGTATTAAAGGGCTTTTACCATTAAACTGTACTACAAAACTAGTATAACCTTATTGTATATATTTGTTTGTCAATTTTGAGGACAAATGGTTAACCAGTGAAGAGCAAATGAGTTGTCATGATGGAGAGCCAATAAGATACAACCCAACGTTGGTCCAAAAATGATGTTTTCCTAATATTGAAAGAATAAGTGCCCCAACAATGGCTCAATAATATCGGTTCGTTGGTCCAACAATAAGCCAACAAGTTGGTCTGATTAAGGGCCGATGAGCAAATTACCGTTGGCCCAACATTAATTGCTTACAATGGACCAACTGTACAAAAATGAAGTTCGTCCAACATTGAAAAAATACATTGGCCCAACAGTGGCCCAATATTAACTGTTACATTGGCCCAACAATAAGCCAACAAGTTGGTTTGATTAAGTGCCGATGAGCAAATTACCGATGGCCAAATGTTGAATGCAAACGGTGGCCCAACATAAGGAGCATTGTTGGCCCAACAAAGGTCCAACAACATCTTGCTATCTGGGAGCCTACTACAAAACTTTCTGCAAAAAATATTTCTCTTTCAGACTTGACATTTGATTAATTTAAAATTTTCTGAAAACACATGATACGAGTATAATATCAGGGCGAAGATACCTTTAGTAAATATCAGCTTTAAAATACATGCATCCAAATTCCATTCAGGATATTACTTACACGGTTATTAGGTCTTTCCACCTTTCTGTGGAAAGACCTCTAGAAATGCTTATGTTTTTTATTAGGTCTTTCCACCTTTCTGTGGAAAGACCTATTGATTTCCTTCTGTTTCTTCTTTTTTATTAGGTCTTTCCACCTTTCTGTGGAAAGACCTATTGATTTCCTTCTGTTTCTTCTTTTCCATTATTATTATTTTTCCGCCGTGTGATTTTGAGTTTCAAGATGTATCGAAAAGATTTATAGTCCATAAGAATGTACTCCGTAAAAGATTATTGCAGTTCACCCTGCGTAAATGAACCTTAACCCCTTTTGAAGTTATTGCCCCTTTCGCAAGAAATGCTTGTTATCGCTACTCCTTCAAAACCGTAAACCATGGAGGTATGAAATCTTCACCAATGTCTTCGACTAATTATAAGGACTCTTCAATCTATTCATTGCGAAAGCATTCGGTGAACCCTTCAATGAGTTATTGCCCCTGAAACTTTTTGAATTTTACAAATAATTAAAAATTTTCAAAACAAGAAGTCGTAGAGACATGGGACCAACTGCATAAGATTTATTGACCTTTGACCTTAAAATTCATGTAAAGGTAAAAGGTCAAGGTCATTCCAAAAATGAGAAATTTAGCTCTTTTTATATCTCTTTTGTCTTTTAACACATGCTTAATGTCTATGCATCATTAATATGTACTCTAAAAAATCTTTCAAAGATTTCATTCTTGTCCCCTAACATTAACCCTTTTAAAAGTTATTGCCCCTTGTGCAAAAAACCTTGTTATCGCTACTCCTCCGAAACTGTAGACCGTAGAGACACCAAACCTTCACTAATGTCTTAAGGGTCTAAAGGCCACACTTCACTTATCTGATCTGATGACCCCTTATATGAGTTATTGCCCTTTAACATCTATGTACCTACTATTAAACCTTATAACTTGAAAACTATGAGTCGTAGAAGCATGGAGTCAATTGCATTGTCATCCTTGACCTTTGACCTTGAATATTTTTTCAAGGTCAAAGTCATTCATTTTCTTTTTTTAAATTTTCATATTTTCTATACTTTAAGAGAGTTCTGGTTTCTTTTTCATGGAATTTAATTTTTAGGAGTCAGGTATAAAACAAATTTAAAATTCAAAGAAGGTGGAAAGACCTCTTATTGTTCTGTGAACAATAAGTCTCCTAGTTATTTTTCCGCCGTGTGATTTTTTGTTTCAAGATTTATCGAAAAGATTTTTATTTCATAAAAATGTACTCCATAAAAGATTTTTGCAGTTGACCCTGCGTAAATGAAACTGGACCCCTTTCGGAGTTTTTACCCCTTTCGCAAGAAATGCTTGTTATCGCTACTCCTCTGAAACCTTAAACCATAGAGGTATGAAAGCTTCAACAATGTCTTCAACTAATTAAGGGGACTTTTCAATCTATTCATTGCAAAAGCATTCGGTGACCCCTTCAATGAGTTATTGCCCTTGGAACTTTTGAAATTTTACAAATAATTAAAAATTTTCAAAATTAGAAGTCATAGAGACATGGGACTAACTGCATAAGATTCATTGACCTTCGACCTTTAAATTCCTTTAAGGTCAAAGGTCAAGGTCATTCCAAAAATGAGAAATTAAACACTTCTTATATCTCTTTTGTCTTTCAATGTATACTTTATGTCTAAGCATCATTTATATGTACTCTTAAAACTGTTTCAAATATTTCAATCTTGTCCCCTAACATTAACCCTTTTAAAAGTTATTGCCCCTTGTGCAAAAAACCTTGTTATCGCTACTCCTCCGAAACTGTAGACCATAGAGACACCAAACCTTCACTAATGTCTTAAGGGTCTTAAGGCCTAACTTCACTGTATAAGTGCAAAGGGATCTGATGACCCCTTATATCAGTTATTGCCCTTTTACTTCTTTGTACTTACTATTAAACCTTAAAACTTGAAAACTATAAGACCTAGAAGCATGGGGTCAATTACATTGTGACCTTTGACCTTGAATATTTTCTCAAGGTCAAGGTCATTCTTTTTTTTTCATTTTTTCTATGCTTTCAGAGTTTTGGTTTCTTTTTAATGGAATTTAATTTTTAGGAGTCAGATATAAAACAAATTTGAAATTCAAAGAAGGTGGAAAGACCTCTTATTGTTCTGTGAACAATAAGTCTCCTAGTTTTATTTCTCACCTTATGTTTTGACATTGTAAGACTTATCGAAAAACCTTATAGTTCATGATACTGGATATTCAAAGTTATTCCGAAAAATGACCCCCCATGTTTGAACTTAGACCCCTTATGCAGTTATTGCCCCTTTCACCGTAAAGCTTGTTATTGCTACTCCTCCGAAACAGTATATCGTAGAGTTGCAGAACCTTCACTAACATCTTTAACTAATTTAGGAGACTTTTCAGTCTATTCATTGCAAAGTTTTCTTTGACCCCTCCAATGAGTAACTGCCCCTGAAAATTTATAAATTTTACAAAAAATTAAAAATTTTCAAAACGAAAAGTCGTAGAGACATGAAACCAACTGCATAACATTCAATGACCTTTTGCCTTCAAATTCATTTCAAGGTCAAAGGTCAAGGTCATTCCAAATATGAGAAATAAATTTCTCTTAATAGCTCTGATGTCCTTAAACATATACGATCTATTTTATGTCTTTAATATGTACTTTTGAAACTCTTTAGAAGATATAAATCTTGGCCCCTTTTAAAAGTTGTTGCCCCTTGTGCTAAAAACCCTTGTTATCGCTACTCCTCTGAAACTGTAAACCATAAAGGTATGAAACCTTCACCAATGGCTTTGCCTTATTATAGGAACTCTTCAATCTATTCATTGCGAAAGCATTCGGTGACCCCTTCAATGAGTTATTGCCCCTGAAACTTTTTGAATATTACAATTAATTCAAAATTTTCAAAACGACAAGTCGAAGAGACATGGGACCAACTGCATATGATTCATTGACCTTTGACCTTCGAATTCATGTAAAGGTCAAAGGTCAAGGTCATTCCAAAAATGGAAAATTTAGCTCTTTTTATATCTCTTTTGTCTTTTAACGTATACTTAATGTCTATGCATCATTAATATGTACTCTTAAAACTGTTTCAAGATTTCACTCTTGTCCCCTAATATTAACCCTTTTAAAAGTTATTGCCCCTTGTGCGAAAAACCTTGTTATCGCTACTCCTCCGAAACCATAGACTGTAGAGACACCAAACCTTCACTAATATCTTAAGGGTCTTTAGGCCTTACTTCACTGTATAAGTGCAAATGGATCTGATGACCCCTTATATGAGTTATTGCCCTTTAAGTTCTACTTACTATTAAACCTTATAACTTGAAAACTATAAGTCATAGAAGCATGGGGGCAACTGCATTGTGACCCTTGACCTTTGACCTTGAATATTTTTTCAAGGTCAAAGGTCAAGGTCATTCATTTTTTTATTTTCATTTTTTCTATGCTTTAAGAGAGTTCTGGTTTCTTTTTCATGGAATTTAATTTTTAGGAGTCAGGTATAAAGCAAATTTAAAATTCAAAGAAGGTGGAAAGACCTCTTATTGTTCTGTGAACAATAAGTCTCCTAGTTTATAAACTGACCTGTTAATCTGTTAAGTATATGCTATACAAAAAAGATGTTGGTTTTTTTTTCGCTGCAAATTTTCAGTAATTTTCAATAACACGTTTGTAACTAAATTGACGTCCATGTACCACTTCTTTCATTTCTTCCATTTTTAGCTTAAACTAGGAAGCAGGTTTTTCTTTTATTTAATGCATTCATATTTAATATTTCAAAACACTTATCAACATATTATTAAATTATTTCTCACAATACAATAGATCATTCAGAAATGACATTTTTCTGTCTTTTAATACTCTTAAAGTATTTGAAATTTTAAAATGCTTTTTTCAACTGAGGAATAACAATAGATGCTTGAAAATATCCAGCGTTGTTTTCCATTTGAGTATTGCTATATCAACAAAACTGAGAGTTTTGATGTGCAGTAAATATTTTTCCTCTTTATAACAATTTTAATGATTAGGTGTGATGAGATCCATTTTTACATACTCAGTAATGGTTACAGATTGTAATCAATAGAATGCATATAAAGAGAATAGAGGATGCGGGGTTTTTTGTTGTTGACAAATTAGTGTATGCAATCAATCGAAATTGAGTAAATTGTATAATTTACCTGTTTTCTTTGTTGGACATCCATAATCAGACCGACATTCCAATGGGGAACATTCTGTACAAACACCTCCACACAGTTCCCCAAAATTTCCTTTCGGACATGTTTCGTTACAGTTAGTTCCATAGGTTCCAAGTTTACAGGCTGTGGTATATAATTTAAATGAGATTTTATTTAAATAATAATATTATAGTTACTAATTCCAGTTCCAATTTTTGCTTATTTAATAATTTCCAATAGATATATGAGTACTTATAGTCAAAATACAATGGAATATATAAAAAAAAATTTATCTAAACTTAATAGTCTTTGCAATGAAAATTTTATTATCGGCAGCAGCGGCCGATCTATTTGTGGTTGTGTTAGATGGGGAAATGAGATGTTAAAGTTATTTTATTAGTTCAGTAAAATAATTTTCAAATGATAACATGTATAAAATCATGAGTAAAATATTCTAAAAACTTGCTTTAAATTAAATTTTAATCGTTGTTATTTTGTTTCAATTTAATTATCATGTGGCACCAGATAACTGAAAATTTATGGTTAAATAAAAAGAGTTTACAATAGGTATACTCCCCATACAGGGATTGTGTAAGATGTGAAAGGAAATCGTTATGATTTTCCGGATAATAATGACGTGCACGTGGTAAAAGTGCATGGCGAATAAAAAATTGAAAAAGTTGTTCTACTGCTACAGCTGCGAATGACACAAAGATTATTTTTATACATATTGCACCGCACCATGCAGCATAGCCTACTCTGCAGAAACCATATACTAGGCATTATCACGTGACAAATAACCAGGGCATCTGCACGTGGTATATCTTGAAAGGCATAGGTCTTCATTTTGATGACAAAAATTTCTCATATAATAGGCGTCGGAACCACTTTTTTGCAAATATATACATTATATAGGCATTGAAAATTGACTTTACCATTTTTTGTTGGTTTAGCCCACCCACCACCCACCTTACTTTCGATTTATTTCCGACGTCCATGCATATTCATAATAACATCGATAAATCCATTGGATGAGCAAATGCACCAAAATTTCTAGTTTAAAATATATTTTATTCATTGAATTGGATTGAACAGCAGGCATGATACTAAAATTTCTATCAAAAAAATATTTATCTATTTATTTTGCTTTGAAGACGGCCTGAAATGAAACTAATCATTATTTCAGCTTTGACTATCCTGTTCTTTTCTTGCATGAATGTTCTGAATTGTGAAAGTACTTTTTTTGACATATTAACATGTTAAATATGTTAGCAGCCGATTTGATGCTTTGCATCAATTAAATTGTAAAATTAGTAACTGCCTTATTTTGCAATTGCCAAACAACCTAAGTGCTCAATGGCCATGATGGCCCCGAGTTCCGAGTTAAGGTTTTAATATAAAGTTTTTCACGCGTATATATTTAATATATGCTAAAAGGAAAAAGAAACGCAGGGCAGCATAATATTCGAGAAAAAATTTGACTGCATGACTAAAAATTACGAAAATTGGCCAGATGAGAAATTTATATACTATACAGCAAAATGAGTGTTGAGAATTACTCAACCGTAAAATGTATGACGTCTAGTAGGGAAAACGCTAAAAAGCCCAAAACACGTGCAATTTGATGACGACGAGTTTGTCAACAAATTTTGTTGCACCATTTGATGCACCTCAGTATACACATCGTTTTTCAATATTTAGAGACGGTATTTCTTGCAATCTTTTTTACACTTTACGGAAGTTCCAAGGGGTCTGGTATTCGAATTGCCCAATTGATGAAAATGGCAACAATGGGTAACTGCAGGCACGTAGCATCGATTTTGAAAGTGGGGGGGGGGGGGTGCAGCCAGAGAAATTTTTTTAAACTTACCTGAAAAAGTTGACAAGCAAGAAAAAAAAAGCAAAGTGCCCAAACTCGAAAATCCTATTTCGTGGGGTGGGGGTGGGGTGGGGGGAGGTGGGGGTAGAGGCAATTTTTTTTCAATGTCAATTCCTTTCTGTATCCATTTTTTTGGCTTACAATACTATATTTCCTTCATGTTACTTTACTTTAGTATACAATGGGGGGGGGGGGGGCAGCCTTTCACTGGACATTTTCATTCAAGCAAAAAAGGGGGGGGGGGGGGCAGCCCCCCCCCCTTGGCCCCCTCTGTTGCTACGTGCCTGGTAACTAAGCAGTTATTTGTAATTTTACCCCCATAAAACTTTTTACCCTTTGTCAGAGAGGTCCTGGACTGGTTTTCAATCAACTGTGACGATGACGTTAACGCGAAACAGTCATGTTACGAGCGGGTTATTCGTCCTACCATCTCTTAGATAGCCACCTTACTACCACAAAAACCGCCATTTATACGAAAGAAAACAATTCCGCAATGTGGTTTTTTGAGCCGGTCAACTGACTGCTGTGTTCTTCTCACTAGCGCATGCGCACGTCGCTTGACTAATTTTTTGGCGTGGTTACCCATGCCCAATATAGCCAGTAAACACTTTGATCAATTCCACGCAAACGAGAAACAATGCTCTGACAGAAGCACGGGAACAGACATTGAAGATAATGAGAGTTTTCGATTTTCACTTTTGGAGGCTATCGTCATATGATAGTCCCCAATATAATATGATAACTCATGATTTATTAGACAAAATCAAATGGGATTTTGGTTTTCCTTTCAGTATATCGATAATGAACTTTAAGAGAGTCAGAGAGAGAGCTAATTTGAGTGAAATTCACAAGGTCGTGGCAATTAATCATTTATTTTCAAAAAGTGTAATAAATCTAATACTTAAGACTCTGTTATAGTATTTTTAAAAGAAGATAGTAAAATCCCCGACCCAACCAGAATTTTTTTTTTAGTTTTCTTACCTAGGCATTGGTTATCTTCATAGTAATAATTAACACAGCATTCAAGTTCCCCGGTCTCTGGTCTTCTAAATAAACAAAATATAATACCGCTGAGTTTTATAAGTAGTATCAGACAATATGTTTCATTATCTTCATTATTAATTATATTGCCAAAAGTGTGCGATAGTGAAAGAAAAGGGAAAATTATAAACAGGGATTGATCTAAAAAAAAAAAAAAAAAAAAAGCTTAAGATTCTGTGAACATGGACCCCTGGTAATTCAGGAGGTGGGATCAGATGCCCAGATGCTATTGGTAAGCATCCTTAGATGACCTGTTACACCTGCCGTGAGCACTATGCATTGATCAGACGGAGTATCCGTTAGGCAATTCAGTATAAAAATCAATGCCGTACAATTTGTACAATTTGTTTCAGTAGACAAGTCAGTCAAAATACAACCTAATGGTTAGTAATTTTTGCTAATAAATCATTATGTCGATCACGAAAGTGAAAAGTTTGGACGCAATTAAAACTTTGGAAATATCTGTAAGATATGCGGGGTGCAGATTTCAACTTGCATTCTGCACAAAAATATACACTGTTTATTGAAAATAGTTTTTCTTTTTTTAAATGTACGAGGGTTGTCCCGTAAAATCGTGGACAAAGCGTTTTTCTCAAAAAGTAAACTGAGCTGAACTAAGCTGAAAATTTCAGTAAATGTTTATTTATCATACTTAGTGCATGATAATTTTTTGGATAAAATATAGGCAAAAATAAAGTTTTATTATGCTTGAATGTGCACGGGGTATTGTCCTACGACGCACGGACAAAAAACCAAGGTTTTATTAAAGAATATACAAGTTTGAATTCAAAATAAAAGTTTTAAATACATAAGATTTGGATTAAAATTATCCTAATTCAATTCCATGATCAATTTTGTAGTCTTTGTAAGCATTTTAAGGCACTTGGTTAATTTTTGGCAGTTTCTCGAGCATTCGAAATGGGAAAGTGGTAAACACAACACTAGCTGCAGATCTGTAGCTCTCCGAAAAAAATTTATATTGATAGACCGGAGAGCTACAGTGCCACCCATTGAAAAAAACTGTATATTTATTGCGCACAAAAAAAACTGCGCTCGGTTTTCGATTTATTTCTCCATGTTTTTAAATCTGTAATCTCAAAATATTACTAACCGTTTGTTCCTAACATATTCTTTCACTGTTTCCACAACCAAACATTCCTCATAATTGTTGTTAATAGTCCTCCTGACCCTCATATTGTAATCATCGAACATTGCGCTTATTTATACCGCCATTTTGGTTAAAGATAATTCGGTCCAATATGCTTCGTTCAGATGTCAACTACGATAGTACTTGATAGAGGAGAGAGACTTTTTTTTTTAATCTTCCCTTTTTTGCAATTGGGTAAGGATTTGGTAGAAATAATCAAGAACTGAGCGCACTTTTTTGTGCGCAATAAATATACAGTTTTTTCAATGGGTGGCACTGTAGCTGTTCGGTCTATCAATATAAATGTTTTCGGAGAGCTACAGATCTGCAGTTAACACAACACACGCAAAATGGCGATGTTTTATGACATTTCGGCGCCCCGGAGAGCAGTTCCGTTTTAATTCGATGTTGCAATGACACCTTTAGAGACTTGAAATGACCATAGAAGAAAAAAGGATTATAAAAATATCACCATATCTTAAGTATACAAATAAATAGGACTTTTCTTAGCGAAGTCTTTTTTGATCGAGTCCCTGGGGAGTACAAAACATACGGACAATCTCCTAATGTAATAGCAAAAGACGTTATTATACCTCTACTGATTTTTCACGATATAAAAGTAAATCGATATATTTTGCTGATTTCCTGAAAATCACCGTGAATAAACCGATTCCCTGCAAAACAGACTGATTCCCTGCAAAAAAAGTACGTTTTTTTTTAACTGATACACACCTATTCGGAACACTTCGCATTTTCTTACGACAAACTTAGAAATGTTCCGAATAAACTCATGAATATTCATTAATAAATCGAAATGCATCGCGAGTCAACTGGTCCCATATCAATCAAAAAGAACCAGTTTACTGGTAGCAAATTACTGGTAGCAAACTGGTTAGATATTGTTATCACTTCTCGGTTAAGCTAGTCATTTTTTTCTAAATAAACAGCTTTTAATAAAGGAGAAAATGTCTCAACTCTGTATGAATCCAAAAATGTTTGTATCCCTAAAATATCTATAAAAAAATTTTAGGAATTATAAATGACATACTGTGTCCCCCTTTTTATTTCATTTAGTCTGACTAGTTTCCAGGAACATGTAACTGCCGTGCAGTACTATACAAAATACTTATGAATGACTGAAAATCAATCCATAAAAATGCTTGATTATTTACATGCACGTCGTTACCAAGCTAAATGTCATCCCGTTTCCATTCCATATCTTATAAATGATGGTGGTGATCGAAATAAAAATGTTTGCAGTTAAATTGCTATGCTGCAGCGCATCAAAACACGAGTTTGTACCAAGACAATAATATTCTCAAATATTGGATCTCTCTATTTTTCATATAGGGATAAAAAGTACTTCATTTAAACATTTGCTTAATTAATGTTGAAACATTCGAAGTAATGTAGAATAATTTGCCTTAAAATGAAGAAAAGATGATAACTAGTCCCCAATTTTTTCTTGGACTTTACCTTTCTAACCTAACTTCCAATTATTTATTTGATACTTGATATAAACTTCTTTCCTTTTAAATTATCACACAATTACTAACATTTCGAAAAAAAACATTTTTCACAACGTTTGAAACTTTGTTAGCTATATACATTAAAAACATTTTAAAAAGTTGATTTTACAACGATTTTCTTGTTATTTAAACTTGTATTAATCGCTGTACATTTCTGGAAAGTTCATACATGTATCATTTTATAGAGATAATGTTATATGAATAAATTTAAATACCTGCTTATTATGCACGTCTTGGCACTCTGGTAGGTTGATGAAAATACAAAAAATAATGTCACAGTTTCAAAGCCATTAAGAAGTATATGTAAGTTCATTTTGTCATTAAACGCTGGAGATATTGCACGGGAAATAAAAATGAATTTGAAAGCCAGGAAGGAAAACAATAATCTATTTTTGATGTATACAGTGTCCACTTAGAACAAGATAAAAATGGAGAAGATACCGGAATTTTACAATGCACTTGTCACTTTTTTCTGTCAAATGCTCTATCATAATCTAAGTACAACAAATTGTAAAGAAACTAGAGGTACTGTGAGCAATGAGCTCACTAAATGATACCCCCCGCCTCCCATATGAATATATTGGCAGTATCCATGTTTTGCTCTGGAAAATCCAAAATATATGTCAGATCAAAAAGTAAAATAGGAGGTGCACAATGGCAATATGTAATAAAGATTCTGTGAAAGTTTCATTAAATTTCCTTCAGTGGTATGAGAGGAGTTGCGGATAAGAGATGGGTACCCAAAAGCGTAACAGACGGACGGACGGACAGACGGAAGGACGGACGGACAGACGGACGGCTAGACAGACGTACAGACGGACGGAAATACCGATTACTATATACCCTCCCGCTTTTCAAGCGGGGGGTATAATGAACGACAGTTCTCCGAAGCTTTACGCCAACTGCATCGATGACTAGAGAAAGGTTTTGACAGAGAAGATTTTCAACAACATATTTTACAATTTTACAATGTTCTATGCCAAAACTTGGGAAAATCTGAACTGCAAATCTTCTCATGTCGTCTCTGGAATAGAATGTGTGATTTGTTTATGTTGGTGAAACCAATTCAAGGGATCACTTAATAAAGGAATATCAGGTCAACGATTTCAAATAAATCATGGGGGTCAGCAGGTTGTTCACAAACATTTTAATTTACCTGATCATTCTATATTTTCAATGCAAATTTGAATTCGCGAAAAGATTTATCGCCATACAAACAGTCCGTCACTGAGTACACCTTTCCGTAGACAACGAGAAGAATTTTGGATTAGAAAACTATGGACATCCTTTCCCTATGGATGTAATGACAATGTCAATAATGTTGGAAATCTTTCCAGTCCACAGTGCAACAATGTTAATGTGATGGGACCTATTAACCACAGACAGAAACGTAAGCGTAGTCATGGGCATCGGTCTTAAAATAAACCTGTAATACACGATGTCTCTTTTGATTCATTACTACTCTATGTAAATCAACAGTTATGAAACTTTTAAATAGTCCTCTTGAAAAGGCCAAAAAAAGTCCAATTTTTGATTTCTCGACACCAGAATATAGGCTTGGATCTGTGATAATGGCTATTGCAAATCATAGCCTTTTTAAACCCATTCGTTTTACTGAAGAAAATACAGCTAAAACAATACGTCTATTCCTTAAACCTCAATATGCCAATAAAGGAATTGACGCGGTTGATATAACTAATATTCTTAATCACAAAAGGGTCCAGTCTTGTATTCCACCAAAATTTAAGTTAAAGACTACACCTTTTATTTCCTACAAATACAAACCATTGCTTCCAAACTTTTAAATTGCAAAAAAAAACTTTACATGGCCTGGATTTTGAGTATCTAAAACATAATCCTCCATCGTGTTCATGTTCTTCTTCGCCCTAGAACTATAGTCCTGCTGGACACGTTATTAGAGATGATGTAAATTATAGTTAATAATGATGACCTTAGATCACTTATTTTAAAAGGTCCTAAATATTGGGAACCCCGATCCTTCAACTGGCGTTTGAATTTCATGAATATTATGGATTCTGTTGAAGATAACGCCAGACGATTTGCCAGGTATGAAAAAAGAAGACGTTGACGCTTTGTCAGAATGGATTAAATGTATCAGATCCATGTTTAAATCGCGTATTAAAAGATTGAGGGCAATATTAAAATAATCTATCCTTCTGTTTGCAATAATGCAGAAGTGAAAAAAGAATTAAATAGATTACATGATCATTACGTCTATTAATTGTATTTTAGAAGAATTTGGATTTACTTCTGCAAGTGGTAATCCAACTTATACTCACAGTTCCCTTTCTAAGGAAGAAATTCTTCAAAACCATTGTCAGTTTTGAATATTTTTAATATCCCGAAGAACCAAAATAAGTTTGAACTACTGTATATATAATTATATATTGGATTCTGGAACAGGTTTTAGTAAATGTTGAACCAAGCCTCTTTCTTTACTTCTCACTAAGTTTTGACAGTAGTGAATGAAAAACTTCAAGAGTACTGTGCAACAATATATTCAAGAAGTGGTGTGAATCTGATGTGGATACTCAAAAATTCATAAAATTTTTTGGTTAATTTGAAATCAAAAGATTTTACCAAAATCAACAGCTTAGAAACTTATACGACTTTTCAACTTTATAGACAACCATTCCACACGATAAATTAAAGTATATTGTCTTTGATATCACTGACAGTTGCTTTTTCAATAAAAATCGAACTCGTAAATTTACTTACCTTGTCATTGGTCATTTGCAAAATTATTTTGTTAAAAACATTCTGATTGTACACACAGGTAGACCTAACTAGAGGTACTGTGAGCAATGAGCTCACTAAATGATACCCCCCGCCTCCCATAATGTCGATGTGTTGCTATATATTGTTTTACGGTAATGTGTAAAGAGGAATAACTCGTCCAATCAAATGTTATCCAGAAGCTTCTATTATGTGACGTCATAGGTAAACAAAAAATGGCAATGTCCATGTTTTGCTCTGGGAAACGTAAAATACGTGTCGAATAAAAAAGTAAAATAGGAGGTGCACAATGGCAATATGTAATAAAGATTCTGTGAAAGTTTCATTAAATTTCACTCAGTAGTTTAAGAGGAGTTGCGGATAAGAGAAAAAGCGTAACAGACGGACGGACGGACAGACGGACGGACAGACGGACGGACGGACGGACAGACGTACAGACGGACGGAAATCCCGATCACTATATACCCTCCCGCTTTTCAAGCGGGGGGTATAAAAAAGATGCTTGAGTTTCTGATTGACAATATCTATGAGGTTTTTGGAGACAAGGTCTTCCAACAATCTATTGGAATTACCAAGGGTACCAATTGTATCCCGTTGTTAGCAGACCTATTTTTGTATTCATATGAAGCAGAATTTGTGCAAAATCTTATGCGTGAAAAGAATAAAACAATAGCTGTGGCCTTCAACTCAACATTTATATATATCGATAACAATGATATCAATTAACAATAGTAATTTCCATTCCTATGTGCATACGATATATCCTGGTGAGCTTGAGATACATGATACCACAGAGTCTGACACATCTGTTTCATACTTAAATATTTTACTTGAAAAAGACGTTAATGGTAATATAACAACCAAGCTATATGATAAACGTGATGACTTGAACTTTTCTATAGTCAACTTCCCTTACTTATGCAGCAATATATCTTTATCTCCTGCGTACAGAGTTTACATATCTCAGTTGATACGATACGCAAGAACATGCTCTTTGTATGAACAATTTCTAAAATGAGATAAATTATATTGACAAACAAGTTGATGAAACAAGAATATTAGGAGTCTCGTTTAAAGTCATCATTTTGCAAGTTCTATGGTCAATACAATGACCTTGTCAGCAAATACAATTTATCATTGAGTCAAATTCTGACTGACGTTTTCATACTTATTACAAGTCTTTTTTTTTAAACACTGAAGTGACGTCGTTTTTTCTGTTATTTCCCGATTGGGACAAGAACAAGGAAAAGGAGCACACAGCATTCGTGACCAGTCGGCTTGGGATGCAGGGAGAGCTCACTCCTCCATAGCACCTTATCCCACCTCTGATGTTTCGGAGATCCGTATTTGCTCTGCTCCTATATTTCCATTTCCAATTGTTTTCCCTATGATAAACACTACAAAAGTGAATCTTGTTTATTTCGCCGTGATTCCTGTGGCATGTAAATTTCTCTGTAGATTGAAATACTACTGAGAGGTCTAATGTCAAACTTGCATGTATATGATTGGCGTATAAATATATTGAAAAAAAACGATGTTTTGTTTAATTGTATACTAGGTAATTAGATATGATAAATCTTTTTACAAACAAAATAAATAATGAACTATCTTCGGATCAAAAGCAAGTCACTTGTGCAACGCTGTCCATTATCACCGAGGCCTCGCGAGACCGAGAACTTCACTTCCGTAAACATGTAAACAGCCCATCTGAACCACGTGGAGAAATCAGCATTGTTCCATAGATCATCCGATACAGACATCGTCCCTCAGTCATTACCATCCAACTTCTTACGCAATTCAACGTCCTCTGTTATTTTAACACACACAATTCTGTTTCCTGACCATGCTGACCAACTCCTGTTTCATCAACTGCAACATTGCATTCAATATGGCGGCGGCGAAGTGACCTAGTGCCTATACACATGTTCCTGCTTCCGACAACCTAAATCTAGGTCACATATATAATTAAAGTTAGCAAGATTGCTTTGATCGTAATATAATTTTTTTTTGTTTATTTTATAAATGTTGATATTTGACTACAGTATAATTTAATAATCATTAAGTTTGTTTCGTGTTTGTATGGGACTATTTTTTTTATAGTAAAATTTGACGTCACAGGTCGGCCAATGGAAAATAACATGGAATGTCTTGTGTATTTCCAATCTACTGTGGACGATTACAAAATCAAATAAAAATGAAAATATAAGGAATCACTGTCTAGTTTTGAGAGTATGCCAGGGACATCAACAATAGTGGGAAACATGGGATAATTTTAGCATAACGGGCTTCGCCCGTTATGCAAATTATCCCATGTTTCCCACTATTGTTGATGCCCTGGCACACTCTCAAAACTAGACAGTGATTCCTTAAATGTTTCATTTGAAGGATTTTCTCCTTAAAAAGGTAGCTTTGAGTATAAGTTGGATTACAGATGTATACCACTTGCAGAATTAAATTCTGGGACCAGTGCATACTGATCATGTTATCGATCTAGTTTTTGTTTCATTTCTGCATTGTGTAAGTTAAATGGATAGATGGTTATCATATTGTCCCGCTATGGCTGTTATAGTAACCTTTCAGTTAGCTGAATGAGAAAGGCTCATACTTTGAAAGTTCAAAGTATCGTTTCTGTTCTAAGAGGTTAAGTAATGCTTATTCAGACTTGAATGTTGCTTTCCACCCATATCTGAAGAGGTTTTTATTTTGTTTCATTATTATAGCATTTTGACCATTTTCATGAGTGTTTCATTTATATCGGAATCTTCTTCTTTTGCGCTACTATCAATAAATACAAGAACACTAAGTACCTCTTTATGACACTTTCTAATACAATCATAAGCTTTTGAGAAATATCCCGGTCATCTTTTTTGCTACGGTGATTTTACAGGAGATAATATTTTATCAATTCTGACCATCTGATATTTGAAGCTACTGTAAAATGAATATCTACCAAAAAAATGAAACACCTAAAATTTTGACTTAAAATTTCAGTTTGGCGATATATTCACCTTTAATCAAGAAACAAAAACGTGAAAGATACCTAGAACAGTGACTGAGTTAGAAATCGTCTAACATGGTGACATTTCTCTTTGCTATGGTTTGGAGTACACTGTCCTCCACTGTGACATCCGTACATACTCTTAGAACAGATGTCTTACATTTGGCTGTGAATCATTTTGGTGCATTTGGCAAATGTCTTGCACGCACATACCGGTAGGTAACAAAACTAAGAAATGGGCAAACTTGTTTAAAATTCAATTTCCGCGAAATAAGCTGCACCTACCAACTAAACAGAGGTTCGCATTTTCAAGGTAGGTCAAAGGTCATTTTTCATTTGTTTTAATATACATGTATGTAACTAATAACTCCGGAGGTGGGTCTGGAACACTTTGGCCCTTTGCATCCGCAAATCTTATAAACTGCTCAAATCTACATGTATATGTTTCTATAATAACCATGCAATGCAATATCTCTCACGCGAAAGTTAGAAGGTTTAAAAAGAAGCAATGTTTAATTCGCTCAACGAGTTACAATGATACGGATGTGACACTTTAGTAATAAAAATGCTGATTCGGTTTTTCTCAAAATTATGCAAAATAATGTTTGCTAAAATACAATAGTATTTTTAGTTAAAAAGAGTGGGGCTTGTAAGTATCCACTGGATCAAGGTACGTATCGTTCAAGTCCTGAGCAGTGTAGTCATCAAAATATAAATTGTCTGAAGGTGAGAATTGTAGTTCAATAGCGTCTTTTTGATAACATTTGTCTGCTTCGCTAGATGGTTCAATAATATCTATATATGTATGGGGTTGTTCATTAGTTTGTATTTTCCTCGTTGGTTCGATGTAAGACTCTATAGTTTGTAGTTCATCATCAATTT